>NC_057795.1:54245686-54254414 GCF_018294505.1 Triticum aestivum
GAAGAAGAAGAAGAAGAAGAAGAAGAAGAGGAGGAGGAGGAGGAAGTGAAGGAAATATGCCCTAGAGGCAATAATAAAGTTATTATTTATTTCCTTATTTCATGATAAATGTTTATTATTCATGCTAGAACTGTATTAACCGGAAACATAATACATGTGTGAATATATAGACAAAGAGTGTCACTAGTATGCCTCTACTTGACTAGCTTATTAATCAAAGATGGTTATGTTTCCTAACCATGGACAAAGAGTTGTTATTTGATTAACGGGATCACATCATTAGTTGAATGATCTGATTGACATGACCCATTCCGTTAGCTTAGCACCCGATCGTTTAGTATGTTGCTATTGCTTTCTTCATGACTTATACATGTTCCTATGACTATGAGATTATGCAACTCCCGTTTACCGGAGGAACACTTTGTGTGCTACCAAATGTCACAACGTAACTGGGTGATTATAAAGGTGCTCTACAGGTGTCTCCGAAGGTACTTGTTGGGTTGGCGTATTTCGAGATTAGGATTTGTCACTCCGAATGTCGAAGAGGTATCTCTGGGCCCTCTCGGTAATGCACATCACTTAAGCCTTGCAAGCATTGCAACTAATGAGTTAGTTGCGAGATGATGTATTACGGAATGAGTAAAGAGACTTGCCGGTGACGAGATTGAACTAGGTATTGGATATCGACGATCGAATCCCGGGCAAGTAACAACCGATGACAAAGGGAACAACGTATGTTGTTATGCGGTCTGACCGATAAAGATCTTCGTAGAATATGTAGGAACCAATATGGGCATCCAGGTCCCGTTATTGGTTATTGACCGGAGACGGTTCTCGGTCATGTCTACATTGTTCTCGAACCGTAGGGTCCGCACGCTTAAGGTTTCGATGACAATTATATTATGAGTTTATGAGTTTTGATGTACCGAAGGAGTTCGGAGTCCCGGATGAGATCGGGGACATGACGAGGAGTCTCGAAATGGTCGAGACGTAAAGATCGATATATTGGACGACTATATTCGGAGTTCGGAAAGGTTCCGAGTGATTCGGGTATTTTCTGGGGTACCGGGGTGTTACGGGAATACGAGGAAGAAGCAATGGGCCTCATGGGCCAAGTGGTGGAAGAGAGGAGGCAGGGCGCGCGGCCCCCCTAGCCCAAACCGAATTGGACTAGGGGGCCGGCCCCCCTTTCCTCCTTTTCCTCCCTCTCCTTCCTTCTCCTTCTCCTCCCCTTCCTTCCCTTCTCCTAGTAGGACTTGGAAAGAGGGGGGAATCCTACTTGGAGTAGGATTGCCCCCCTTGGGCGCGCCTCCTCCTCCTTGGCCGGCCCTCCTCCCCTTGCTCCTTTATATACGGGGGCGGGGGCACCCCATAGACACACAAGTTGATCATCGTGATCGTTCCTTAGCCGTGTGCGGTGCCCCCCTCCACGATATTACACCTCGGTCATATTGTAGCGGTGCTTAGGTGAAGCCCTGCGACGGTTGAACATCAAGATCGTCACCACACCGTCGTGCTGACGAAACTCCTCCCCGAAGCTTTGCTGGATCGGAGCCCGGGGTGCGTCATCGAGCTGTACGTGTGTCAAGAATTCGGAGGTGCTGGTGTAACGGTGCTTGGATCGGTTGGACCGGGAAGACGTACGACTACTTCCTCTACGTTGCGTCAACGCTTCCGCTTCGGTCTACGAGGGTACGTAGACAACACTCTCCCCTCTGGTTGCTATACATCACCATGATCTTGCGTGTGCGTAGGAAATTTTTTGAAATTACTACGTTCCCCAACAGTGGCATCCGAGCCTAGGTTTTATGTGTTGATGTTATATGCACGAGTAGAACACAAGTGAGTTGTGGGCGGTACAAGTCATACTGCTTACCAGCATGTCATACTTTGGTTCAGCGGTATTGTTGGATGAAGCGGCCCGGACCGACATTACGCGTACGCTTACGCGAGACTAGTTTTACCGCCGTGCTTTGCACACAGGTGACTAGCGGGTGTAAGTTTCTCCAACTTTAGTTGAACCGAGTGTGGCTACGCCCGGTCCTTGCGAAGGTTAAAACAGCACTAACTTGACGAACTATCGTTGTGGTTTTGATGCGTAGGTAAGAACGGTTCTTGCTCAGCCCGTAGCAGCCACGTAAAATTTGCAACAACAAAGTAGAGGACGTCTAACTTGTTTTTGCGGGGCATGTTGTGATGTGATATGGTCAAGACGTGATAAGATATAAGTTGTTGTATGAGATGATCATGTTTTGTTGAAGTTATCGGCAACTGGCAGAAGCCCTATGGATGTCTCTTTGTTGCATAAGATGCAAGTGCCAAATAATTGCTTTACTTTATCGCTATACGATAGCAATAGTTGCAAGAGCAATAGTTGGTGAGACAACCATGTGATGACACATTGATATAGATCAAGATGATGAAGATCATGGTGTCGTGCCGGTGACGATAGAGATCATGACAGTACTTTGGAGATGGAGATCAAAGGCGCAAGATGATCATGGCCATATCATGTCTCATATTTTGATTGCATATGATGTTTATCTATTATACATCTTATTCTTGCTTTGATTGACGGTAGCATTTTAAGATGATCTCTCACTAATTATCAAGAAGTGTTCTCCCTGAGTATGCACCGTTGCCAAAGTTCGTCGTGCCCAGACACCACGTGATGATCGGGTGTGATAAGCTCTACGTCCATCTACAACGGGTGCAAGCCAGTTTTGCACACGCGGAATACTCAAGTTAAACTTGACGAGCCTAGCATATGCAGATATGGCCTCGGAACACGGAGACCGAAAGGTCGAGCGTGAATCATATAGTAGATATGATCAACATAGTGATGTTCACCATTGAAAACTACTCCATCTCACGTGATGATCGGTTATGGTTTAGTTGATTTGGATCACGTGATCACTTAGATGACTAGAGAGATGTCTGTCTAAGTGGGAGTTCTTAAGTAATATGATTAATTGAACTTAAATTTATCATGAACTTAGTCCTGGTAGTATTTTGCAAATTATGTTGTAAGATCAATAGCTTGCGTTGTTGCTTTCATATGTTTATTTTGATATGTTCCTAGAGAAAATTGTGTTGAAAAATGTTAGTAGCAATGATGCGGATTGGATCCGTGATCTGAGGTTTATCCTCATTGCTGCACAGAAGAATTATGTCCTGGATGCACCGCTAGGTGACAGACCTATTGCAGGAGCAGATGCAGACGTTATGAACGTTTGGCCAGCTCAATATGATGACTACTTGATAGTTTAAGTGCACCATGTTTGACGGCTTAGAATCAGGACTTCAAAGACGTTTTGAACGTCATGGACCATATGAGATGTTCCAGGAGTTGAAGTTAATATTTCAAGCAAATACCCGAGTTGAGAGATATGAAGTCTCCAACAAGTTCTATAGCTAAAAGATGGAGGAGAATCGCTCAACTAGTGAGCATGTGCTCAGATTGTCTGGGTACTGCAATCGCTTGAATCAAGTGGGAGTTAATCTTCCAGATAAGATAGTGATTGACAGAATTCTCTAGTCACCATCACCAAGTTAGTAGAACTTTGTGATGAAATATAGTATGCAAGGGATGATGAAAACGATTCCTGAGCTCTTCGTGATGTTGAAATCAACGAAGGTAGAAATCAAGAAAGAACATCAAGTGTTGATGGTTAACAAGACCACTAGTTTCAAGAAAAGGGCAAAGGGATAGAAGGGAACTTCAAGAAGAACGGCAAGAGAGTTGCTGCTCAAGTGAAGAAGCCCAAGTATGGACCTAAGCCTGAGACTAAGTGCTTCTACTGCAAAGGAAATGGTCACTGGAAGCAGAACTACCCCAAGTATTTGGCGGATAAGAAGGATGGCAAAGTGAACAAAGGTATATTTGATATACATGTTATTGATGTGTACTTTACTAGTGTTTATAGCAACCCCTCAGTATTTGGTACTGGTTCAGTTGCTAAGAGTAGTAACTCGAAACGGGAGTTGCAGAATAAACAGAAACTAGTTAAGGGTAAAGTGACGATGTGTGTTGAAAGTAGTTTCAAGATTGATATGATCATCATCGCACACTCCCTATACTTTAGGGATTAGTTTTGAACCTAAATAAATGTTATTTGGTGTTTGCATTGAGCATGAATATGATTTGATCGTGTTTATTGCAATACGGTTATTCATTTAAGTAAGAGAATAAGCTGTTGTTCTGTTTACATGAATAAAACCTTATATGGTTACACACCCAATGAAAATGGTTCATTGGATCTCGATCGTAGTGATACACATATTCATAATATTGAAACCAAAAGATGCAAAGTTAATAATGATAGTGCAACTTATTTGTGGCACTGCCGTTTAGGTCATATTTGTGTAAAGTGCATGAAGAAACTCCATGCTGATGGGATTTTGGAATCACTTGATTATGAATCACTTGATGCTTGCGAACCATGCCTCATGGGCAAGATGACTAAAACGCCGTTCTTCGGAACAATGGAGCGAGCAACAGATTTGTTGGAAATCATACATACTGATGTATATAGTCCGATGAGTGTTGAGGCTCGCGGCGGGTATCATTATTTTCTGACCTTCACAGATGATTTGAGCAGATATGGGTATATCTACTTGATGAAACATAAGTCTGAAACACTTGAAAAGTTCAAAGAATTTCAGAGTGAAGTGGAAAATCATCGTGACAAGAAAATAAGGTTTCTACGATCTGATCGCAGAGACAAATATTTGAGTTACGATTTTGGTCTTCAATTAAGACAATGTGGAATAGTTTCACAAATTCGTGCCACCTAGAACACCACAGCATAATGGTGTGTCCGAACGTCATAACCATACTTTATTGGATATTGTACAATCTATGATGTTTCTTACCGATTTACCACTATCATTTTGGGGTCATGCATTAAAGACAGCTGCTTTCATGTTAAAAAGGGGCACCATCTAAGTCCGTTGAGATGACACAATATGAACTGTGGTTTGGCAAGAAACCAAAGTTGTCATTTCTTAAAGTTTGGGGTTGCGATGCTTATGTGAAAAAGTTTCATCATGATAAGCTCAAACCCAAATCGGAGAAATGTGTCTTCATAGGATACCCAAAGGAGAAAGTTGGGTACACCTTCTATCACAGATCCGAAGGCAAGACATTCGTTGCTAAGAATGGATCCTTTCTAGAGAAGGAGTTTCTCTCGAAAGAAGTGAGTGGGAGGAAAGTAGAACTTGATAAGGTAATTGTACCTTCTCCCTTATCGGAAAGTAGTTCATCACGGAAATCTGTTCCTGTGACTACTACACCAATTAGTGAGGAAGCTAATGATGATGATCATGTAACTTCAGATCAAGTTACTACCGAATCTCGTAGGTAAACCAGAGTAAGATCCGCACCAGAGTGGTACGGTAATCCTATTCTGGAAGTCATGTTACTAGACCATGATGAACCTACGAACTATGAGGAAGCGATGATGAGACCAGATTCCGCGAAATGGCTTGAGGCCATGAAATCTGAGATGGGATCCATGTATGAGAACAAAGTGTGGACTTTGATGGATTTGCCCGATGATCGGCAAACCATAGAAAATAAATGGATCTTCAAGAGGAAGACGGACGTTGATAGTAGTGTTACTATCTACAAAGCTAGACTTGTCGAAAAAGGTTTTTGACAAAGTTCAAGGTGTTGACTACGATGAAATTTTCTCACTCGTAGCGATGCTTAAGTCTGTCCAAATCATGTTAGCAATTGCTGCATTTTTATGAAATCTAGCAAATGGATAAACAAAACTACATTCCTTAATGGATTTAAAGAAGAGTTGTATATGATGCAACCAGAAGGTTTTGTCAATCCTAAAGGTGCTGACAAAATACGCAAGCTCCATCGATTCATCTATGGACTGGTGCAAGCATCTCGGAGTTGGAATATACGCTTTGATAAGTTGATCAAAGCATATAGTTTTATACAGACTTGCGGTGAAGTCTGTATTTACTAGAAAGTGAGTGGGAGCACTACAGCATTTCTGATAAGTATATGTGAATGACATATTGTAGATCGGAAATAATGTAGAATTATTCTGCAAAGCATAAAGGAGTGTTTGAAAAGAGTTTTTCAAAGAAAGACCTCGGTGAAGCTGCTTACATATTGAGCATTAAGATCTATAGAGATAGATCAAGACGCTTGATAAGTTTTTTCAATGAGTACATACCTTGACAAGATTTTGAAGTAGTTCAAAATGGAACAGTCAAAGAAAGAGTTCTTGCATGTGTTACAAGGTGTGAAATTCAGTAAGACTCAAAACCCGACCACAGCAGAAGATAGAAAGAGAATGAAAGTCATTCCCTATGCCTTGGCCATAGGTTCTATAAAGTATGCCATGTTGTGTACCAGATCTATTGTATACCCTACACTGAGTTTGGCAAGGGAGTACAATAGTGATCTAGGAGTAGATCACTGGACAGCGGTCAAAATTATCCTTAGTGGAATAAGGATATGTTTCTCGATTATGGAAGTGATAAAAGGTTCGTCGTAAAGGGTTACGTCGATGCAAGTTTTGACACCGATCTGGATGACTCTAAGTCTCAATCTAGATACATATTAAAAGTGGGAGCAATTAGCTAGAGTAGCTCCGTGCAGAGCATTGTAGACATAGAAAATTGCAAAATACATAACGGATCTGAATGTGAAAGACCCGTTGACTAAGATTTTCTCACAAGCAAAACATGATCACACCTTAGTACTCTTTGGGTGTTAATCACATAGCGATGTGAACTAGATTACTGAATCTAGTAAACCCTTTGGGTGTTGGTCACATGGTGATGTGATCTACATTATTGACTCTAGTGCAAGTGGGAGACTGAAGGAAATATGCCCTAGAGGCAATAATAAAGTTATTATTTATTTCCTTATTTCATGATAAATGTTTATTATTCATGCTAGAACTGTATTAACCGGAAACATAATACATGTGTGAATATATAGACAAACAGAGTGTCACTAGTATGCCTCTACTTGACTAGCTTGTTAATCAAAGATGGTTATGTTTCCTAACCATGGACAAAGAGTTGTTATTTGATTAACGGGATCACATCATTAGTTGAATGATCTGATTGACATGACCCATTCCGTTAGCTTAGCACCCGATCGTTTAGTATGTTGCTATTGCTTTCTTCATGACTTATACATGTTCCTATGACTATGAGATTATGCAACTCCCATTTACCGGAGGAACACTTTGTGTGCTACCAAACGTCACAATGTAACTGGGTGATTATAAAGGTGCTCTACAGGTGTCTCCGAAGGTACTTGTTGGGTTGGCGTATTTCGAGATTAGGATTTGTCACTCCGAATGTCGGAGAGGTATCTCTGGGCCCTCTCGGTAATGCACATCACTTAAGCCTTGCAAGCATTGCAACTAATGAGTTAGTTGCGAGATGATGTATTACGGAACGAGTAAAGAGACTTGCCGGTGACGATATTGAACTAGGTATTGGATATCGACGATCGAATCCCGGGCAAGTAACATACCGATGACAAAGGGAACAACGTATGTTGTTATGCGGTCTGACCGATAAAGATCTTCGTAGAATATGTAGGAACCAATATGGGCATCCAGGTCCCGCTATTGGTTATTGACCGGAGACGTGTCTCGGTCATGTCTACATTGTTCTCGAACCGTAGGGTCCGCACGCTTAAGGTTTCGATGACAGTTATATTATGAGTTTATGAGTTTTGATGTACCGAAGGAGTTCGGAGTCCCGGATGAGATCAGGGACATGACGAGGAGTCTCGAAATGGTCGAGACGTAAAGATCGATATATTGGACGACTATATTCGGAGTTCGGAAAGGTTCCGAGTGATTCGGGTATTTTCTGGGGTACCGGGGAGTTACGGGAATACGAGGAAGAAGCAATGGGCCTCATGGGCCAAGTGGTGGAAGAGAGGAGGCAGGGCGCGCGGCCCCCCTAGCCCAAACCGAATTGGACTAGGGGGCCGGCCCCCCTTTCCTCCTTTTCCTCCCTCTCCTTCCTTCTCCTTCTCCTCCCCTTCCTTCCCTTCTCCTAGTAGGACTTGGAAAAAGGGGGGAATCCTACTTGGAGTAGGATTGCCCCCCTTGGGCGCGCCTCCTCCTCCTTGGCCGGCCCTCCTCCCCTTGCTCCTTTATATACGGGGGCGGGGGCACCCCATAGACACACAAGTTGATCATCGTGATCGTTCCTTAGTCGTGTGCGGTGCCCCCCTCCACGATATTACACCTCGGTCATATTGTAGCGGTGCTTAGGCGAAGCCCTGCGACGGTTGAACATCAAGATCGTCACCACGCCGTCGTGCTGACGAAACTCCTCCCCGAAGCTTTGCTGGATCGGAGCCCGGGGTGCGTCATCGAGCTGTACGTGTGTCAAGAATTCGGAGGTGCCGGAGTAACGGTGCTTGGATCGGTTGGACCGGGAAGACGTACGACTACTTCTTCTATGTTGCGTCAACGCTTCCGCCTCGGTCTACGAGGGTACGTAGACAACACTCTCCCCTCTCGTTGCTATACATCACCATGATCTTGCGTGTGCGTAGGAATTTTTTTGAAATTACTACGTTCCCCAACAGGAAGAAGAAGAAGAGGAAGAAGAAGGAGAAGAAGGAGAAGGAGAAGAAGAAGAAGAAGAGAATAAGAAGAAGAAGAAGAAGAGGAAGAAGAAGGAGAAGAAGAATAAGAAGAATAAGAAGAGGAGGAGGAAGAAGAAG
>NC_057795.1:54254829-54255493 GCF_018294505.1 Triticum aestivum
GAAGAAAATAAATAATGCAGAAAAGAAAAAAAATTATATAAAGCAAAAATATTCACAAAGAAACTAAATACGGCAAAAAACTACTCAGAAATAAATAGAAGAAAAAAAGCAGAAAATAAATAACTATATAAAAAATGTTGGGGCGCTGTCCTGTGGGCCTGCCAGACCTTGGGTGTGCAAATAAATGCCCAGTAGGGCCAGCAGGCTCACAGGGCAGCGCGCCCTAGTTAGGCCTAGAAGCTTGCTAAATAGAGGAGTTCGAAAGGGCAGCCGCGGCTAGGTTTATAAACCAGTGCGGCTGCCCTTCGCTCGGCGAGGTGGGACTAAACATAGCGCACTGCGGTGGCAGCGCACGGCCATTAGTACCGGTTGGTGGCTCCAACCGGTACTAATGTGTTGCCCTTTAGTATCGGTTAGAGCCACCAACCGGTACTAAAGGCCCTCGTTTCCCGCCGCTTGGGCTAGCCAAAATTGGCCTTTAGTACTGGTTGGTGGATCCAACCGGTACTAAAGGCTCCCCCTATATATACAACACTTACGAAAAATCAGTTATCGTCGTCACTTCCTGTTCCACTTCTCGCACGAGTCTCTCGATCTATCGTCTCCGACGATGACGACGACGCCGCGCCGCCGTGCCGTCGCCCTCGCCGCCCCCGCCGCCCGT